>NW_019716268.1:154734-168423 GCF_900074925.1 Ramularia collo-cygni | reverse complement strand
CCCTAGTCGCATCCCTCTCCTTACTACGGCTAGGGAATTAAATAAAGGGGAAGGAGCGACGCATCGTTGTTAATGTCCTCTAAACCCTACTAACAGGGTAGAAGAAGGTCCTAAGGGCTCTCGTTAACTACGGGGCGTAGCTTAATCTCATTTTACAATACGTTATACAGCTCCTTTAGTTGCCTGCCGTGGACCTTCTAAAACCTAAAGTTAGGTTCCTAAATAACCACCCTATAGACATCCATAAAGCTTATTAGCTAGACGTCTCTATAGCGGACCGCGAAGGTACCGTAAAGGTCACGCGGCAGACCTTCTAGGCAGGGTTATTTACTAACTACGATATAGTCTTAGGATAGGATTAGCTTAATGCTACCGACCCCTTAATTAGTTTTAGAAAAGGAACGTTTATATAGGGAGACCTAGAGCCTAAGCCCTCTAATAATAATGTCCCTACGGTTCCCGAACTTCCTATAAACCGCCTGCTTTAAGCCCTTATCGACGGTATAGCGGCATTCCAAATAGGAGACTAAAGCTACCTAATTAGGGCAATAGTAGAGGAAGAAAAACCCTTAAACGGCGATRCTGCCGTAGAGGTACCGTAGGACCCCCGTAATGCTGCTATCGGTAAGCCTATAGGGCCCCACGCGGTCTACAACCCTAATTAAGACCTAACTACTATTAATCCAAACCGTCGAAAGGAATAGTGGATCGCAGCCCTCTTATACTACGAGCGGTATAACGCTGCCTACGCCGGGCACGAAGAGCTTTAAGAGCTGCCTCGATAAGTATACCGGGAGATGCTTACTATCGTTGCTACTAAGGAAGCCGAGATAGGGGAGATCCCCCCTAAATACATAGACTAGGCGGATGTGTTTAGTCTAGAGCTGGCTAGGGTTATTGCACAACACTCGTAATACGACCACGCTATTAACCTTAAGGAGGGCAAGGACCCTCCCTAACTGCCTATCTACAACCTCTTATAGCGAGAGTTGGGGATCCTTCGAGAGTACTTAGATAATGCTCTTACTAAAGGATAGATACGGCTAAGCAAGTCCCCTTACGGAGCACTAATCCTCTTTATTCCAAAAAAGGACAACACTATGCGGTTGTGCGTCGATTACCGAGGGCTTAATCGCATTACAATTAAAAACAGGTACCCCCTGCCCCTAATTAGTGAGCTTTTAGACCGGTTTAGCTACTCCTATATCTTTACTAAGTTGGACCTAAAGGATGCATATTACCGGCTCCGCATTCGGGAAGGGGATAAGTGGAAAACCGCATTTAAAACGCGGTATAGACTCTTTAAGTACTTGGTTATGCCGTTCGGCTTGGCTAACGCCCCTATAACGTTCTAGTTATATATTAACTATGCGCTAGCTAGCCTCGTTAACAGGATATGCGTAGTGTACCTTAATAACATCCTTATCTACTCTAAGAACGAAGTAGAACATAAGGAACACGTAAAGCAGGTCCTATAACGTCTACGGGAATRGAAGTTATACACTAAGCCCTCTAAGTGCGAGTTTTAYAYAAAGAGCGTAGAATTCCTTAGCTTTGTTGTTACGCTAGAGGGGGTTRTAATRGACAAYAACAGAGTTACTACTATCTAAGAATAGCTAGAACYACGTTGCTACCGAGAYATCTAAGTGTTCCTTAGCTTTRCTAACTTCTACCGACGCTTTATYTAGGGATATTYAGAYATCGCYAGACCCCTAAACYAGATGCTTGCCGGCGGYACTATAGTRCTAGGAAAAAAGAAAAAYAAGGTAGTAAGAGGTCCCTTCTAGTAGACCGAGGAGGCGGGGAAGGCTTTCTAAAGGTTAAAAGATGCCTTTACGTCKRYACCCCTRTTRYAACATTTCGACCCTACGCTTCCTATTATAGTTATTACCGATGCCTCGGATGCTRCGTACGCCGGTATCCTACTAYAGCCCTACCGTAGAGGTACCGTAGAGGCGGAAYAGGTGYATTAGYACCTAGTTGCCTACTACTCTAAGAGCTTCGTTAGTCCTYAGATTCGYTACGGCACRCCCGATAARGAACTAATAGCTATCTCTAAAAGCTTTAAAGTCTAGAGACACTACTTAGAAGGGGCAGCGCACCCTATCCGAGTTCTTACCGACTACTACAACCTAAAGTACTTTATAACGACAAAGGTCTTAGATAGTCGTTAGGCTAGGATTACGGAAAGGTTAGCAGCGTACGACTTCACTATTAAGTACAAGAAGGGGACTGCGAACCCTTCTAATAGTTTATCTCGTCGACCGGATTACTTTGTAGGATTTAAAGGAACGGCTAAAGACGAGCAGCTGTCAGGACTTCTACTATCCTTATAGCAGCAACTAAGAGTTATAACGCTCGACAGCCACGCGGGCTACCCTATAGAGGTACCGCAAAGCTGCCGCGGCACCGACCCGGAAAGTTYATATAGGAACCYAGGTCTCCTATTGTCCTATAATAAGCTCGATTAGCTTAGGTTAGAGAGGCTAGTAACCAGTTTTAGCCAGCTATCTAGCGATACTCTCGACAGCACCGTAGGAGGCTTGTTACTCGCCACTACTAGCACTAGGAATTATAAAACCCTCGTACTACGTTTCCTCGTCGCTATAGCGTGTAAGAACGAAGCAGCGCATTAAGGAGAGCCTCTAGAGTCGACTCGAGACTTCATCCGAGAAGTCTAGCAAAGGGACGCTTATACTTAAGACAAACGGAAGGAGGCTGCTTTAGCGACTATAAATTCCCCGGGCGATCCTCTAACGCCGACGGAAGAGCGTAACGGTACCGTAGAGGTACCGTAAAGGTCGGACAGACTAACAGGCTTAGCTAAGACCTAGACCACCGATAAAGATGGACTTCTTCGGTACAACGGAAAGGTATATGTTCCCGCCTCCGTTACCCTCCGGCAGGAGCTTCTATATCGCAACTACGACGATCCTACCGCTGGACACTATAGGCGACAGCGCACTACCGACGTCCTTTCGGCTAAGTACTTCTAGCTACGCCTCGCTAAGGACGTGAGGAACTACGTGGCCGAATGCGATGTTTGTTAACGCGCTAAGACGAAGCATTACAAGCTATATAGCGAGCTCCGGCCCCTAACAAAACCATTAACCCCTTAGAAGTTAATCTCTATAGACTTTATTACAGGTCTACTACTATTAAGAGGATTCAGCGGTAAGATCTACGACGCCGTTCTCGTCGTCGTTAACCGCTTCTCCAAGCTAGTAAGGTACCTCCCTATTACTAAGGATATCGATACGGTAGCACTTACGGAACTAGTGTACCGCCGCATTATCTATAAAACAGGCGCTCTAGACGATATTGTCTCGGACCGTAGATTAGTGTTCACTAGCACATACTAGAGTGTGTTTTGCTTTCACCTTAGTGTTAAACGACGCCTTAGCACTGCTTTTTATCCTTAAACGGATGGCCAAACTAAACGGCTTAACTAATAGTTGGAAGCGTACTTGCGCATCTACTACAATTGGGATTAAGACGACTAGGCCCGCTTGTTAGCTACGGCAGCGTACGCCTATAATAGCAAAACCTACGTAGGGCTAGGGAAGTTACCTATAGAGGTAGCGTACGGCGTCGAACTAACATCGTTTAATRGCATTAGCCGCGCTATCGACCTAGAGTACCTACTACAAAGCTAGAGGGTACGCCCTACAAAGGAACTAGCCCTAATCGAGCAGGCTAGCGCTTGGCTGTAACAGAGAAGGGACGATTTCGACTAGGCCCGAGACTACCTTCTCTACGTAGATGTACTCCTTAAACGCTACTACGACCGCACGGTAGCGTAGAGGTACTTTAGCGTTAGTAACAAAGTCCTCCTATCGGGAAAGAACATCCGTACTAAGCGGCCTAGCCGTAAGATGGATAACAAATATCTCGGGCCCTTTATAATCCTTTAACGAATAGGCACGATAGCGTACAAGCTTAACTTACTACTAGTAATGAAGCGCTTCCACCCTATCTTCCACGTCTCCTTACTAGAACTATACACCGCACGAGATGGCTTTATGCCGCTACTAGTAGAACTACTAGAGGATAGCGATAATAAGGGGGGGGGGGAAGAGTTCGAAGTAGAGAAGATCCTTAAACACGAGGATAATGCCGACAGTGGCAGAAGGAAGTACTACATCCGATAGAAAGGATAGGCACTATAATACGATAAATAGTTGTAGGAGGAGGAAATAGGGAATGCTCCAATTCTTATTACTAAGTACGAGGCCGCACGAAGGCGAAATAGAGGTGCCGCAGAGCTACCGTAGAGCGGGGTAACTGCCTTAGCACCAAAAAGAAAGAGAGGAAGACCTTCTAAAAGGAGTCGAAAAGCATAGAATGTAGTTTCTTTTATATAGAGTTCATTACCCCAACCGGCTTAGTACTCTCCTTCGGAGGTACAATAATATCTAAAAAGCAACGCTTAGTGCTCTTATTAGAGGCATAATAATATCTTTAAAAACAACGCTCAGCACTCTTAGCAGAGGTGTAATAATGCCTTAAAACGCGAAGGCACCGTAGAGCTGCCGTAGGGCGACCTAAACGGCACTCTTCCCCTACTAAATCAAACGCCGAGTGCGGTTATTAGATAGGGAGACAAGAATCGCGTTCTTAGTAGTAGCATCTACGACTATGTTCGAGGGCGGACCGCCGCTRCTACTACTACTATTACGGTACATCTCCTAAGCCGCCTTACGACGCTTTATAGCCTCGATATCCCTCGCGGCCCACTAGTTCTAAGTCGGCTAATTAGCACTATTGCCCTTCGTAGCACGCTTCACCTTCTTAATAATGCCCTTAGACTCTATGTTATTAAGGTAGTCGGTACCCGTCTACTTCGCACGACGATAGAACTTAGAAGCGTAGTTACGGAAGCGGACCTTACGACGGTCGCGATCGTTACTAGGGGGGGTCTTCTCGGTAGTACGACGAAGCTATAAAAAGATTAGCAAGGGTGCTACAGAGGTGCCGTGGAGATACATACGTACTCTAAGATGTTAGTAGCACGAGCTATCTTAGATAGTAGAGGATAGTACTAGGGGCGGGACTTGTTACCCTTATAATTAGTGCAGTTRTTAGGAGACTACGAGGCGCAGTCGTAAGGGCAATTAAGAGGCAATTGCTTCGCCTTAGTAAGGGTATTCCGGTCACTAGTAACGGGGGAGTAACGACGAAGACACTCGACTATACGCGCGGTTAGTTAAAAGCTACCGTAGAGGTACCGCAACATACGTACGATAGTACTAAACTCGAACATCTAGCCGAGGCTRCGCATTAGTAGGGAAGCGGGTGACCTTAGCAATAGGCTCGTTAGAGGCATTAGTCTCGCCCACGCTATAGGCCTAGCGAGGGAGAGTCGTGGACATCTTACTACCGCCACTAAGCTAAGCGGTTATGCTGTTCTATAAAGTACGACGATTATTACGGTTACCTATAATTGTCTAAGGGCGACGCCGTAGCCGAGGAGGGGAACTATAAAGAGTGTTTAGATGACGCTAGTAACGCTCTAGATTACGGCGGATATCGAAGGCCTCGTCCTTAGGTAAGAGGGGAAGGATGCTACTTAGCAAAGGGCGTAGTAGTGGAGTAGAGGTAATAGCGGATTTAGATAATAGTGTTAATAAAGGAGAACAACCTATAACTAACGAGTGTTTTGTAGCAGAAGTGAAGCACCTCTACGGCACCTTTAAGATAAGGTTGCACCACCTGCACAAAAAGTCACTCGGAAAAAGTAAATACAATGGGCTTTATAAGGAAAAATGAGTGAATTTTCTCGGCTTCTAACAATTGGCAAAACAAAAGTGAATAACCAAATTCACTTATAATTGCTTATGTTACGCTACTGCACCTAAGATAAGGCGTAGAGGTACCGTAGCGGTACCGGGGCTATAGTCCTTTAACTATAGGAAACAAAATGCGGAAAAGTACTCCGGGATAGAGCACTAAGGGGGGGGGGCATACTATAAGGGGACCCTAAAGGAGCGGGAYACCGCCCTTCAAACCCTTACCTAGGGAATCCCTCTTAGAAAGAATAAGGGAATYACACCCTTAGCAGGATTTCCCTATACGGATGCGACGGCTAAAGGATAACTCTACGGTACCTCTACGGCACCACCGAGCCCAACTAGCACCGGGCGCAATCCTATAAAAGGGCAATGTCCTCGTTACCTATTCCCTTTCGCTCCCTAGGCAATATCGTACATATCTGAGAATCACTGCTTAGTATTAAGACCCCCTGTTCACAACACCCTCACACTTTAAGGAAATTCCTATATTAGAAAATTATAATAAGGTATATAAAGTCTATATCCTTATAAAAATAAAGAAGTAGAAGAGAAAAGTTTTAAAGAGAAAATCCTAAATATTAGAATTAGTTTTTCTTAATATTTATAGCTTACTTCTTAAGTTAAGATAAGGATTTAAGTACTAACTTAAGATTATTAATAATTTCTCTAGAAAGAAATAGGGATATCCTTTAATAAAAAGAAATAATACTCTAACTACTTTAAAATAATAGAAGATCTAGATTAAGAGAAAAATATCTATAAAACTAAGGATAACTAAATTAGATAATATACCTAAACTAATTAGCTTACTAAAGTAGTAGGAGAAGAACTTAAAAATCTACCTAGACCTAATTAATTTATATAACTTTCTTTAGAATAGAGTTATAGAAAGATCTATCTAAACTTTAAAAGATATAATTAAGGTAATAATTAAGAAGTCTAGAATACTAATCGATTTCTAGCTAAAAGTACTTTCTATTTAATATAAAATTAGGAATAGACTTCTAAATAGACTAGTTATAAAAAACTTTCCTCTCTTATTTAAGAAAGTATTTAGTAAAGTAAAACCTTTAATATACTATCTTAGAGTATAAGGTTATTAAGCTATTATATATATAGATCTAAAATCTTAGCTATAATAGGCAAGATTAGATAAACTTATAAATAAAGGTAAGGATGCTATTAGAAAAGCTATAACTTAGAGGTTCCCTTAATATATTTATTAGATATATTAAGGGAACCTCTAAGTTATAGCTTTTCTAGAATCTAGATATAAGAGCTATAAAATAGCACTTTAATATAATCTTCTTTAAAGATAAGAAAGAAGGAGATCTTAATCTAAAATTTTAATTAAGATATTAGCTTTTATAAGTACCTTAGAGAAAGCTACTTAGGAAACTATTAAAGCTTATAGAAATTCTATTAATTAGGCCTAAACTAAAGTAGAAGGAAACTAAGGAAAAAGCCCTAGAAGTTTTAGRAAACCTACTTAAGGCATTTATTTAAGTTCCTTTACCTCTAAAGGATACTTATAAATATATTAAGTTCCTATTTAAGACTTTACTAAGCTTATAACTAGTCTAAGAAGAATTTTCCTATATAGAAACTAAAGGGAAAAAGAGATCTAAAAAGGATAACTTAGACTTTAAAGGCCTTAAATCTAAGAAAGAAAGAATTCTTTAAGCTATAGCTGCAATTATTAGTATAATAGAATAGCCTAAGGAAATAGTAGCTAAAGTCTACTAAATTACTTTAGAATTCTAGCTAGAGAAAATAGAGGAAAAAATCTATAAAACTACTTTCTCTACTATTTTAAAAGGGATTGTACTTAAGTAGAATATTCTTATTCTATAAAGCTATAAAGAAGTAGTAGGAAATAAGAAATAAGGAAACCTATAGAAGGAAACTATTAAAAAGGAATTAAATTCTCTAGGAAGTAATTATATATAAAAAGAAACTATTACTCTAAAAGGTGCAAACCTTATAAGTTTTAAGTAGGTATTTATAGTTAAGAGACTAGTAAGTAGTATACTTAATAAGCTAAAAGTAAGGCTTATTATAAGAGGATTTTCCTAAAAGTTTAGAGTTAATTTTAAGGAGATATTTACTTTAATAGTTAGATATAAGACTCCTAGGACCTTTATAGTAGTAGTCTATAAGAATAACCTTAAGTTATATCTAGTAGATGTAGATAGTATATTTATAAATAGTTACCTAAAGGAGGATATCTTTATAGTAGTACCTAAAGGAGTTAATATTACCCCTAGATATATTTTAAAGATCCTAAGAAGCTTATATAAACTTAAGTAAGTAGTAAGAGACTAGAATTAACTCTATATTTTAAAGCTCCTTAATCTTAGATTTATTTAGTCTAAGGTAGATCTATACCTTATATATTATTATAGGAAAGAACTTATAGTTATAACTTATATAAATAACATTCTAATTACTAGAAAATTAATAGATTCTATAAACTAGTTTAAGAAAAGTTTTAGAAAGATCTTTAATATTAAGGATCTTAGGGAATTATTAAGGATCCTAAGGGTAAATATAACTAGAGATAGAAAGTATAGAACCTTAAAGCTTAACTAAGAACACTATATCCTAAAGAGCCTTTAGAAACTTAGAATAGATATAAAGTTATTAAAGCTAACTCTCTTATTAATAGATAGTTATAAGGGACTAGAAAAATCTAGCCTAGATAATAAAAGATATAGTAGGGAAGAGTACTAAATAACAATTAGAACTTAGATATAGCTTATAATTATTATAAGGCTAGATATTACATTTGCTATTAGAAAGCTAAGCTCCTTTTCTAGTAATCCTTCTAAGAAATATATAAGAGCCCTAAAGAAAGTCTTAAGATACCTTAGATTAAACCTAGATCTTAGAATTACCTTCTTAAGAAATAAACTAGGATTCCTAACTAGATACTTAGACTTAGATTTTGCTATAGATAAATCTAATAGGAAATCTGTTCTTAGAAATGTTTTTATACTTTATAATAGACTAATCTTATAGATAAGTAAGAAGCAGAAGTCTATAGCTACCTTAATAATAGAAGCTAAGTTTATAGTAATAAATGCCTATATAAAATAATTATAATTCCTTTTATCCCTTCTTAGAGAAATAGGTTAAGGAAATTTAGTTAGATTATCCCCTTTTTAACTAAAGATTAAAGCTAGAGAGGAAATGTTAAATAAGCTTAGACTAGTTTATCTTTTTAGGGATAACTAGGCTTACCTAATACTAGTAAAAGATGCTTATGTTTATAAAAGGTTAAAGCATATTAATATTATATATAACTTTATTAGAAGACTTTAGTAGGAAAAAAAAAAATCTATAGAATATCTTCTAATAAAGGAGATAATTGTAGATAGGTTAACTAAGCTATTAAATAGACCTAGCTTTTAGACTTTTATAACCTAGTTAAGACTCTAGTAAATAAGAGGAGAATAAAGGGCAAAAAGAGTAGTATCGCCTAAACTAGGTTTTAGTTTAGGCGACATTATATACTAAGTTAAGGAATTGCACTAAGATAGTAGCTAAGATAGAACTATACCTCTAGGCTATAGGACTACCTTTCTATACTTAATAGAATCTATAAAAATGTAGGGAAATATATTTAGCCCTTTCTTCCCTAAGTAGGAGTATTAAAACCTAATAGGTTTAGAAAGGGAAGAGAGCTTAGAGTAGAATCTAATCTAAGGTAATTCCCTAGTTAGGTAATTAGGATACTAAGGCTAAAGGTATATACTTATTCTTAATATTTAGTTCTTAAGATAATTAATTTAATTAATATACTTAGTTAGTTCCTACTTTAAGTGCTATACACCTTATAATAAATTAGTTTAAGATTAGAGTCTCTTATCTTACCCTTTRCCGCTATATCCTACTACCTCCCTAGCCTCTAGTTTTAGATTTTTAGTTAGATAATTTTAATAATTAAAATTTTAAATTAAGATCTCCTCCTTTCTTATCTTTAAAGAAGATTATATTAAAGTACTATTTTATAGCTCTTATATCTAGATCCTAGAAGAGCTATAACTTAGAGGTTCCTTTAATATATTTAATAAATATAGCATCCTTACCTCTATTTATAAGTTTATCTAATCTTGCCTATTATAGCTAAGATCTTAGATTTATATATATAATAGCTTAATAACCCTATACCTTAAAATAGTATACTAAAGGTTTTACTTTACTAAATACTTCCTTAAGTAAGAGAGGAAAGTCTTCTATAACTAGTCTATTTAGGAGTCTATTCCTAATTTTATATTAAGTAGAAAGTACTTCTAGCTAGAAATCGATTAATATTTTAAACTCCTTAATTATTATCTTAATTATATCWTTTAAAGTTTAGATAGATCTTTTTATAATCCTATTCTAAAGAGAATTATATAAATTAGTTAGGTTTAAGTAGATTTCTAAGTTCTTCTTCTACTACTTTAGTAAGCTAATTAGTTTAAGTATATTATCTAATTTAGTTATTCTTAGTTTTATAAATATTTTTCTCTTAATCTAGATCTTCTATTACTTTAAAGTAGTTAGAGTATTATCTCTTCTTATTAAAGGATATCCCTATTTCTTTCTAGAGAAATTATTAATAATCTTAAGTTAGTACTTAAATCCTTATCTTAACTTAAGAAGTAAGCTATAAATATTAAGAAAAACTAATTCTAATATTTAGGATTTTCTCTTTAAAACTTTTCTCTTCTACTTCTTTATTTTTATAAGGATATAGACTTTATATACCTTATTATAATTTTCTAATATAGGAATTTCCTTAAAGTTTATAATCTTATAAATATTCTTTAAGAGGTTCTTTCTAAAATAACTAAGTCTTTTATACTATAGCTCCTACTAACTTTTAGTAGTATAGNTAAAGTTTATAATCTTATAAATATTCTTTAAGAGGTTCTTTCTAAAATAACTAAGTCTTTTATACTATAGCTCCTACTAACTTTTAGTAGTATAGAAGTATTACTTAACTAGAGTTTACTCTTACTAATTTATTAGTTTTTTTTTAAAAGTTAAAAAGGCCTTCTTTAAAAGGGCTATAGAAACAGAGGAAATAATAGATATACTATTATATATTTTAATATATATAATAGGAGTTCTATTTTAGGATAAAAGAGCAAACTATAGTAATTAAATACTAAACTAATAACTAAATTAGAAGAGTATTTTTAAGTAAAACTTTTTTTCTATTTTTTCCTTCTATTAGAGCCTTCCTTATATAACTTCCCTAAAGGTAACCTCCTCTAACCTTAATTTACCTTTTTTTAGAAAAAGGTTTTATAGATCTAAAAAGTTATAGCTAGTTAGTTATATAAACTAATATATAGAAATTAAGAAGCTATTTTTAGGATAATAACTTGCCTTTTATATTAATTAAGAAGTAGGTAATTTTATCTACTTCCTCTTTATCTAATAGGTAGGAAAATAATACTTCTAAGCTAGTAATATTTTTAGCTTAATAAGCTCTCTTTTTAAATATTCTTCTAACTTTTCTTATCTTTTTAATAATAGAATTAATTACCTTTCTTAAATCTTCTAGAGAATCTTTTTTTAGCTCTTAAGGCTTCTTAGAAAATTTCTTATTAGATCTCTAGACTTATCTTAGCTTATTAGTATTTAATTACTAGTAAGTATTACCTTAGAATAGAGATCTAATTACCTTTTAAGCCTTTTAAAGGTCTAAATATTCCTTAATTCTATATTTTTCTTTATATAAGAAATAAGTAAGGTTAAATATAGCTATTACTATCTTTAAGGAATTATCTTTAGCCTTTTATAACTCTAGGATTAAAAGAATCTATTTATAATCTCCTTTAAGAAGTAGTTAGGCTATAATAGTATTCTTAGTTACTTTAAATCTTAGTAGAAGAGCTAAAAGGAGGATCCTAGCTTTCTTATAGGGGTCTTTATAGTAAGCCTCCTTTAGATTAACTTCTATAATTCTTTTAGATATCTAACTAATTTTACTCTAGGCTAATCTAACTAAATGATTATCTGTTATTCTAAAATTAATAAGTTCCTAAACTATAACTATTATATAGTAAAGGGCGCAAACTATAATATATAATAATACTAAATAAAGTTATATATCGTATATTACTTAGACGATAGGAAATAATTTGCTATACCTTACCGAGTAAATAGATAGGACTATAGGCTCTTAATATAGTCCTTGCTTATAGGCTAAAAGGCGATCGATTAACGTAGATACTTAGTAGTAGCGTAAAAAAGAGTAAAGAAGATTCGATAGTCTATATAAAGTTCGAATAGAAGCTGCTTTTTATAGGCCCTATATCTATACTAAGCTACTCCGCGGAGGTGTTAAGCGTTCGAGCTATTAATCCTCCCCTACTTAAGTAGCTTATTAATAATACTTAATAGGAACTAAAAGAATAGAAGTAAAAGAAGTAAAATAGAAATAAAAACAACTAGCACTAGCCTATATAAAAACCGTAAAGTGAACTATTAGAAACCTACCGTATACTATATATCCCTAAGGCTATATATCTATAGATAGTTCTAGTAATAACTACCGATTAAACCGGAGGACTATAGTAACCGAGCTATTTAGTCTCCTCCGCGGTTAACTAGTCCTTCTCCGTAAGAGAAGGAGGGTCCTACTATACCTAGTTAGGAGTAGCTAACTTATTATAGTCTCTACTATTAGTATAGTAGCTATTTAGTAGGAAGTATAGCTTCTCTAGCTCCTTTATTCTCTAGAAGGCGTCGTAGAAATTCTCGGTTACTCGCTTACGGTAACCGGCTATATACATATTATAGTTACGCTTTATACGTAGCTGCTTAATCCTATAGATTTCTAGCTAGACGTCTATACTAGTCTATTTTTGCTAGGCTACTAAGGTATCCGAGATTAGCCTATTACCGGAAAGCTTAACGGCGGCCGGGAACGGGTAGTTAATACTACCGTAGTAGTTTATATAACTAGACGGCGAGCTTAGTCTAGGCATTAGATTACGATGTGCGATAGAGAACTTATCCTATATACCGGCTTCGTTATAGTCGATATAGCCGTCTTCCTAAATACCGTTAAACTAGGGAAGTATAGTACGGCGAACCCTAAGACCGGGATATACGCCGTAAGGAATATATAGGTAGGTAAGTCGAGCTCCTAACTTATTATATAGCTATAATTCCTATTTTAGACTAAGCTATTAAAGGTCTTTCTTAGAAAGCTTGCTCTTATCGATTACTATAATCTTTTAAGACTTATTAATGCTACTACGATCTCTTAACCGAGCGACCTAAAGGTTAATCTTCTCCTACTTTTATATTCCCTTTATAATAATAGTGTAGTTCTTGTCTATCTCGTTATCGAAAGAAACCGAACCTTAGATCTAGCTTCGGTTCTAGTTAGCGGTAATATCGTTAGGATTTAGATCGATATATCTAAATCCTATAGCTAAAAGGTTTAACTCGATACCTGTTAAATATTAGTCGGAGGTTCGCAGATTTTTAGGGGTGGAGTAAAAGAGTATCTTAATCTTTAACTAGCTTACTATCTCCGACAGGTAGTACTTAAAAGTAGGAACTAATATGTTAATTTAGTTTATTATCTAGAGATGTGTCTCTATCTCCTAAGAAGAGATTTTACCCTATATAGAGTTATGTAACCTTATAGCTACTTAGCTCTCTGTTATATTAGATATATAGCTATTCTATAACTGCACTTTCTAATACTCCTACTTAAGATAGAATAGACTATATATATTTCCCTAGATCTTTTAAGATTCTATTAAGTGTAGAAAGGTAGTTCTATAGCCTAGTAGTATAATTCTATCTTAGCTACTATCTTAGTGCAATTCCTTAACTTAGTATTATATAATCGAGTATGTCTGTTCGGACATCCTTAATTATA
>NW_019716268.1:146572-154074 GCF_900074925.1 Ramularia collo-cygni | reverse complement strand
GCTGTTTTATAGCTCTTATATCTAGATCCTAGAAAAGCTAGGATTTTAATGTTCCTTTAATATATCCTATAAATACTGCATCCTTTCTTCTATTTATAAGTTTATTACTCCTTACCTATCTAGGTTAGGATTTTAGGTCTATATATATAATAGCTTAGTACCCCTAAACTCTTAGATAATGTATAGTTAGCTTAATTCCTATAAATGCTTCTTTAGGTAATAGCTTAAAGCCTTTAACTTTAGGACTATTTAGCAGCCTGTTCCTTATTTTAAACTAGGCTACTAGGGCTTTAGGCTAAAACTTAATTAGCATTCCTAATTCTTTAATTATTGCCCTTACTACATCTTCTAATATTTAGATAGATCTTTCTATAACTCTATTCTAAATAGAATTATATATATCTGTTATATTAAAGTGGATTCCTAAATCCTTCTCCTACTATTTTAGTAGACTAGTAAGTTTAGGTGCATTATCTAATCTTATTATCTTTAATTTTAAAGATGTTTTTCTTTTAGCTTTTAGCTTCTAGATTTTTAGAGTAGCTAGGGCATCCTCTCTACTAATAAGTAGGTATCCCTATTTCTTCCTTAAGAAGTTATTAACAACTTCTAGCTAGTATTAATATCCTAATCTAGACTTTAGGAGAGGGCTATAGATATTTAGGGACATAAGCTTAAGTACCTAAGGTTTTCTCTTAGTAACTTTTCCTTTATATTTCTTTATCTTTATAAGAGTATAGACTCTGCACTTTTCCTTATAGTCTTCTAGGARTTAGATTAGATCCTTTAAGTCTATTACTTTATAGACATTCTTAAGAAGATTCTTACTAAAATAGCTAAATCTTCTATGCTAAAGCTCCTACTAATTTAGTAACTCTCTTATAGTAAATCCTATTTCCTTACTTTCTTCCTTTTCTTCTTTTACTAATAAAATAAGAGCCCTCTCCTAGAGGGACTCTAAAACTTCTAAAATAAATAGAACACTATTCTAGATTCTAGTCTAGATAATAGGAGTTCTATCCTATAATACTAGAGTAAACTAGGGTAGTTAAATACTATACTAATAGCTAAACTAATTCTAAGAAATAAGATTAACTCCTAAATTAGGTATAAACAAAACTTTATTAAGCAAGATTTTCTTCCTATTCTGGCCTCCTATAACTGCTTTTCCCTTATATATAGCTTATAGCTATCTACCCCTAACCTTAATCTATTTCTTCCTTTAAAGTAGAAGTATAGATCTAAAGAGTTATAGTTAGTTAGTTATATAGGATAAGGTATAGGAGTCTAGTAACTATTCTAAGGAGGTTAACTTGCCTTTTACCTCTAAAGAAGAGTATATAATCTTATTAGTTTCCTCCTTAAATTAGGATAAGGTAGCACTTAATAAGGTTAGGGATAATTCCCTAGATTAGGCTTATTTAGTAAGGAATGCTTTCTTAGTAGTCTTCCTTATTTTCYTAAATTTAGAAACCTCTTTTCTAATTATTTCCTCTATTATCTTCTTAAATTCTTTAAGAGAGTCTCTTCTTTTTTTAACCCTCTTTAATAAGGAGGAGGAGTATTTCTTGCTAGAGATCTTTCTCTTTTTAGGCTTTAGTAAATCCCTATTTCTAGATAGGAAATTTTCCTAAGATCTAATTGCTTTCTTTGCCTTTCCTAGCTATAGACAATCTTATATAAAGTGTTGTCTATTATAGAGGAAGTATGTTCTTATCCTTCTAAAGGCTACTATTATAAAGTCCTCCCTATAATARAGGTCCCTTACTTCCTAAGATTTAAGGATAAGTAGGATCTGTTTATAGTTCCTAGCAAGTATTAGCTAGGCTATAATTGCATTCTTAGTTAATTTAAACTTAGGAGGGAGTACTAAAAGAAGGATCCTAATTTTCCTTTTAGGTTCTTTTATATATAACTCCCTTTTATTAACCTCTATAATCCTCTTTACTATTAAACTAATCTATACTTAGGCTAATCTTACTATATCTTCCTCTCCTATTCTAAAGTTTATAAGTTATTATACTATTAATATAGTATATGCTATAAGCACCTTGCTATACTTCTTCTAGAGGAAGAGCTATATTTTAGTAGCTATCTTTATATCTATTAATAATTAAATCTTATCTGCTTTATCTAAGCTAACTCTTAATCTTAGCTTATACCTGCACTTAGCATTCTCCTTTTAAAAGTTTAGCTAGCTAGCTATTCTTATAACCCTAATATCTAGATTAAGGAGTAATAAATTGTCTAGGTTAATTAATCCCTTAATGTTGTAGAAGATGCCTTTTCCTTCTAGGTTGTCCCTCTATAGTTTAAACTATCTTTTCTAGTTCTCTCTTATTAGGATTAGAATCCTAATATAGGTCTAACTATCCTTCTCTTCCTCTATTTTAGTATATAAATAGCTTAGTCCTGCTAAGGCTTTAGTAGTAAAGTGAAGGGTGTATATATATTTTAAGGCTTTAGATTTAGAGTCCTCTACTCCTTATAGCTATTAGATAATCCCTTAGTCCTAATAGTTAAATATTCTAAACCCTTAGGAACTAATCTATCTTCTATGTTTTCTTCTTATCTAACCTGCTATTAAAACTCCTAGCAGTGCAAGATAGGGTACTAGAAACTAGTGTCCTTTCTGTATTAGCTTTATAAGGTAGGAGAAACCTTTACTACTTTAAGGTTAAGGTCTTTTTCCTTCGGCAAACCCGGGCTTATAACCTATTAAATATTAGTCGGAGGTTCGCAGATTTTTAGGGGTGGAGTANTTAAATATTAGTCGGAGGTTCGCAGATTTTTAGGGGTGGAGTAAAAGAGTATCTTAATCTTTAACTAGCTTACTATCTCCGACAGGTAGTACTTAAAAGTAGGAACTAATATGTTAATTTAGTTTATTATCTAGAGATATATCTCTATCTCCTAAGAAGAGATTTTACCCTATATAGAGTTATATAACCTTGTAGCTACTTGGCTCTCTGTTATGTTAGATGTACAGCTATTCTATAACTACACTTTCTAACAATACCGCTAGTTGCTCTATATTAGTACTTAGTATAATAGGGATAGGATACTATATATATCCTCCGATCTTCGYGGGCGAGGCTATAAGCTATCTAGTAATAGATGTCTTAGCGGATTAACTGTTATATTAAAGAATAGAACTTATTTCGGAGCTAGCTAAGATTCGGCTTTCTACTAATCTAGCGCTAGTACTACCGATAGACCTCTATCTCCTCTATTATAAGGTCGTAGATAGTCGTTACGTTACCTTCTCGGTCCTTATTACTTAGCTTATCGTACTATACGAATATATCCGGAACGATAATTAAGCTCGTCTCGCGAAGCTCCGTAGTCTTATCCTTTAAACCGCTAATATCCTCTAGATACGTAGCCTCTTCCTAAGTAAAGTATAGCCTAGACTAAAAATCCGTTATTAGAAAGAATTAATACGGTCCGAGGTACGCGCGGGCCTTTAAGTAATTATCGGGAAGGACTTTTACTAAAAACATATCTAAGGAAGTTATTATCTACTTATAAAGCTATAGCTTAGTATCGAATTGTTCGTAGACTATTCTTAAGTTCTTAACGCCGAAGGGAGTCGGCTTGTTTATCTTTAGACCGATAGAACCGAGAAGCTTCTTAAAGTAATTTAGGCAGATAGAAAGGCTTAGCGCGCTATCCTTATCTTTAGTCGTAACTAGGTAGCTCTCGCTCTATGCTTCTACTAATAATCCGTAGGGCTTAATAATTTTATTAATTACTAGTTAGCTGCTAGCTATATACTTAGTCTTATCTAAGTTATAGATAATATGCGCGGTAGCTAGATCGCGGTATCTTAGATAGAAGGCGTTCGGTATAGAGTAGGTACTCGAGTAGTTACTTAAATTAATAAAAGTGCTATCGCCTTCTATACGTAGAATAGGTACTACGTCGGAGGTAGGTAGGTCCGAAAGGCTTAGATTACCTATTAATATAGAAGACTTATCTTCCGGAAGGAGTGCTTAAAGGGCTCTAGCTTCGCCGGGAGATAGAGGCTAGTTAGGGGCGGCGGGAGGCGTACTATAGCCGTCTAGTATACCGAGTCCTAAGCCGTCGCTATTATTAAGCTTAGAGCCGCCTTCGTTTATAATTACCTCCGGAAACTAAATAGAGGAGAGGTCGCGAAACTACTCGACTCGGGATTAGCCGGCGCTAGTCCCGATTAGGAACTAGCCCCCGGGGGCCGATTAATCTAGAGTGTTTTCCGACTTAATTTAGTTACTATTTTAGCTATCGATTTCGGCCTATAAAATGTCTATAATAAACCGATTCTTAATAACCTTCTTATAGAGGCTTAGCTACGACTTAGTAGCCTTRCTATCGAGTTAGACCTAGTCGACGTCGTTTAGAGCCTTATARACTCTYRATAATATAGTATAATCGCTATTAGTAGGACCGAGACGTTCGCCGGTAGGACTAGAAAGAGTRCCTTAAATATTACGCGCGCGCTAAATTATRYACTTAGTARGTCGAGCCGTRCCCGCCTCGAYATTATAGTTTATTRCCCTATTAATAAAGGACTTAATATCCTTAATTCGGTTTTAATTRTYTACTACCTAGCTATAGTACGGAAAGTCTTCTAGCTCTATRCCCTAGYRTTACTTTAGYATACTATCTAACTTCTTAYGCTCGCCGCGTAGGCTCTTACCGACCTTAACGAGGGCGTAGGCTATAGGCTACTACTCCTTAAGGCTCGAGCCTCCGAGAGCTTATAATATATACTTCTCCTTATCGTAGAAAGACTATATTATCTTCTTAACCCTAGCTTCTATAAAGCTAGCGGCCTTAGTCGTAAACTTCTCGAAGTAGTCTAAGATTTGTCGGAACCCCGCCGCGCGYATCCTAYTATCTTTTATTACGTATAYRAAGTCTACTACCGTAGTAATAGAAGRTTRCCTAGTAAGGGYACTATACTAGATATAGGCTATTAGTTAGAYATTAATRTCCGYACTCGAGGTRCCGTTATTATTATCTTAGCGGACTACCGTCGTATCGCTATTATTATCGGCTATATTAAATAAGCCCGAGGTAGGCGCGCGTAGTACGCGGTTAGTAATGCGGGACTACCGCTCGATCGAGTTAGTAWAAYACCTAGCCGAAGTTAGTTATCTTYGGTRCTAGCGGTTAGGGTRTTAGTAGTAGTCCYRGTAGGGATAGGTAGTTAAAGTAGTAGTTTARAAGRGGAAGGSGATAGAGGAAGGTAGTAATATCTAAAGTTAGAAGGTAGTAGAAAAYAAACGCCTTTTTATAGTAAGGAAAGTTAGCGGCGGCCCGCGAGATTAAACAATTTAGCCTTTCCGCATCTATAGTAAATAATAAGTAAATAGTAAAAACGAGTAACTTCTAAAGGCGAGTAATTTATATTACATCCGAAGGGGGGGGTACGTATATACGTTATCTTTAGCTAAACGGCCGTATATATATAGCCGGCATATATAAAAAACAAATTAAATATAGGAAATAATATAAAAAAGGGGATCTATAGAGCGAAGGCCGGAAGGATATAATCGAGGGTCTAGTAGGTCGTCTATAGTCGTAGTAAAATACGAAATCTATAGTCGTAGTAGCTTAGTAAATTACGAAATCCTCTATAGGCACCCTCTAATATCTAGAAGCGCCTATAAAAGGATACTTTTCTTCCGCCGAAAACCTCTTCTTCTTTATATTCCGCCGTAGTAGCGGTAGGGGGATTCCGCGGATAGATACCGCGGAATTTAACTACGGCGCTTCTACCGTACGTAAGTAGTTTAATAATATATAGTAGTAGCGGCGCTAGCGGTGCGCGCGGTTATAGCGGTACTTCTATTAGTAAAGGCAAAGGCTAGGAGGAGGCGATACTTTTAGCTATTATATATAGATTTTATAAAAAAGCACTAGTCTATATATTTATACTCCTCCCTCTCTTCTTAAGTTATACCTAAGAACTTATCTAGTATAACTACCCTAGGATTATAGTCTTATACCGAGGTCTAATCGTTATCCGGAGGTAGTTCTTCTAGGAAACGGAAGGAAGGCACCGGCTTTAGGTTCTCTTTTAGAAAGGTTCCTTCTAAAATAGTACTATCGAGTTCCTTAATTCGATAGGCTACTCTATCCGGAAGAATAGAAGTAATACGAAAGGGCCCTCTTTATCGGAATACTAGCTTATATAAAAAGGAGGTCTTGTTAAAAAGTGAAATCTAGGGACGAAGAGAGAGAGAAGCATCTAGGATAGTCGGGGTAAGCGAGTGTAATTTAGAGAAGGAAGAGCCTTCTTAAAAGACTAAATATAAGTGGTTTCTTAGTAAAGGCATAGTTATTCCCTAGCCTGTTAAATTCTAACACTCCCCTATAGCTATATCTCTGTCTAAGAATTCTAAAATTTAAAAAGGAAGGAAAAAACTAAACTACTAAAAGGCACATTAGTGCTCCCTTATTCCCTTAGAATCCTCCCCTATTTCCCTAGACCTAATCTAGCTCCCCTATTTTTAGAAATCTTCTAAATCTAACCTAACTAACTCTAGATCTAAAAAGTTAGAATATTCCTTAGATTCTAAATCCTCTAGTTCTAGATTTAACCTAGTACTAGACTCTAAATTATCTAGTTCTAAATCTAACTTAGTTCTAGATTCTAGATTAGATAGAGGATTCTTAGAATYTAAGTATTAGTCTCCYCTAGTTCTAGAATCCTTAAGCTAGAGTTCTATTATAATATCCTAAATTCTCTTAAAAAGATCTTTTCTTAACTAATCTAATATATTCTTAGACTATATCTAATCTTCCTCTAAACTTGCTCTTTCTAGATTTAGCTTAGAAGTAGCTTTAAAAGGTAGGATTAGAGGTAGTTTAGGTAACCTTAACTTAAGGATGGATTTTAACTTAAGACTAGATTTTAACTTAAGGGTAGATTTTGTCGTAGTTTTAGGAATAGACTTTAGAGTAGAATTTTCTAGCTTAGAGGTAGCTTACTAAGAGGCAAAAGCTAATCTAAATTCTATTCTAAAGACGTATAGCTTCTAAGGATTAAGTAGTAGCATTTTATATTAGTATCTTATTAAAGTATAGAGGTGTCCTTTAACCTAAAGTGAAAATTCTGCATAAGTAGTACTAAGCTTATTAAATTGTCTATAGGGTTCTAGAAGAAATTTTTAGAGGTCTTTCTATTACTCTTTTTCTCTTTACTATAGAAGAGAGTTCCTCTTCCTATCTTAGAAGATAGGGTAGAAAGACTAGGACTAATTAYTAGATTTATAGCTARATAAGGTATACTAAACTTAATATCTAACCTAATATAGAGAGGTTAAGTACCTTAGATTTATATTCTCTTCCTAAACTATTAGAGGTATTATTTAGAGGCTGAACTTAGAGGTATCTTAGTTATATAGGGTTCCTCTTCCCCTCCCTTCTCTTCTAAATAAATTTAAGGAGTAGATTCCTTTACTAGAATGCAAAACTTCTCTTTAGATTTATTTTAGAGGTAAAAGTAGGCG